>NC_056745.1:649589367-649591867 GCF_019279795.1 Protopterus annectens | reverse complement strand
TATTAAAGTGTATAGTGATAAAGTTTTATTTAGAAACTAGCCAAGCAGGATATAAGAGTTGCCAGGGGATTATGTAATGTATTACATTGAGTACAAGTTCACTATATATCAGTGGCAGAATTTCTTCAGTTACTTAGTTGGAATGTAAGTGGGTTTAAAAACCCTGTCAAGAAAGACAGATTATTGTAGGTTAAGAAGTTCATAGGTGGTTACTAGGCTGTCAGACCAAGATAATGTGCTGCAACATACATAAATGCATGCATACATACATGCATATATACATATATACATACACTGGAGCTATGGCACAAGTTAAAATACTACATTATCCCAACCTTTCCCTTTATATATACAAACTTAAAAGGGCTGTTCACTTTCATCCTTACTCTTTGTAATAGACCTGGTGCGTTAAGTGGAAATTATCAAGTCCCCCAGAATTTGAGGATGGAATTGAAGCTGTATGCATTTATAATTTCCATCATTTTACTGGTGATATCTTAGTGATACTGACTAGGCCCAAGGAAGATATGTCTCAGCTGTTAGCAATTTTATCTAACTATAGTTAATTCTCAGGCTATAAGATTAACATATGTAAATCTTGAGTAGTTGCTGTAAATTATATTCCTTCACAGCACCTTATATATCAACTTCCTTTTCTTCCAAGGTCAGATAAGTTAAAATATTTAGGGCATGTTTAGAAATCAGTTAAATTTCACAGAACTGATTAACATATATGCATGTATTAACATATATATATAGCATGTATGTGGTAGTAAACTTAACACCAAAAGTGTGATAAGAGACCTTGGGACACAGGTGGGCAGTAGTTTCTCCTTTGATAATCACATCACCACAGTAGTCGGGAAATCCTTCTACGTGGCACACCTCATCACAAAAGGTTTCTCATCCAGGAAAAAAAGAGGTCATTGTTCCCCTCTACTCATCAATCATTAGACCCATTATAGAGTAAAATGCCCCTTTTGGTATGCACCTCACAAGATATCTACAACAACTGGAAAGACCGCAGAAATACCTCACAAAGAGGATTACCGGCCTTAAACAGATGCCCTATGCAGACCGTCTCAAAAATCTCCAGCTTTACTCAATTGCATATCACCTACTCAGAGGAGATCTCTGCCTAACCTACAAAGCTATGTCAAACCCAAGGCTGTTGGACATGCTCGACTTAAAGAAATCCCAATCCCTCTGAGCTACATGCTCTAGGGACCTAAACCTTGCCACCACAATAAACAGAACATGCTTCCCATACTCTGGAGCAAACTACCTATCTATATCAAACAAAGCTCCTCATTAGCACTCTTCTAGAAAAATCTTGATGACTGGATGGGAAATAGGAAATTCACCCTGGGGATCACTTCTGTGGCTCTGCTCGACAGTGGCAAAGGAAAATAATTTTCTTGGGTGGAGAAATCCAGGGTTCTTTTTTGGCTAGGCTTATATAGGCCCTAAGGCCAATAGCCTAGTACATACCTATGAACCTATGAACCTATAAGCAAAAATCATACTTTGAAATGATGCATTTTAATTACAGATATTATCCAGAAGCTGCAGGCGCTTAATATTTTTTTCTCCATTTGTTGTATATTGTTTAAGCATATTAGGTGTCACCACCTTTGAGCATATTACATAAAGTCAATCAATGTGTTCAAACTTTCATATTGGGGAGTATTATACCATGAGTAACATGGCAAGTGCTTACCTTATGCAAGGAGGAGGAAGGTTTGGGAATTCTGGTATTCTGCGAATACTGATACGCAGCTTGGTTATCTGAATTTTTGAGGTTATAATTGCCTAACTATAGACTGACTTGGAAGGAGATGTTATCAGGTACTCTAGCATATCAACCAAACATAGACCAGTGGGGAATCTTCTTCAATGGACTCTGTGGTAGGAATCAATTATTACATTTACATAGTTTTAGAAAAGATCATCAGAATATAGTAGTAAAGACGGACCCAACCTTTAATTTTTAGGATTTAGTTCACATAGGCTACACAGCAGATAATATTAAAAACAGTCCTTTTTTGGCAGGTGTTCATTATTATCAACTGATAGACAGTGGTAAAGTGATAGACTGGCCAACCACTGAGGTAACTTACAGCCTTTAATTTGATTTACAGTTTCTGCTTTTAACACTGTAACTATATACTAAACATGCATTTTGTGCTAGGGAGAATAAGAGTAAATTAAGTGAACTTATCAGCATACTAGTGGACTTACAACAGAGCACCATCATGGGGAAGGGATTAATTATAAAATCATATCTGGTCCTAAGCCCACTGTGTAAACTGGGGGTAGACAGGGTGAAGATCAACTGGGAAGGCCTATTAAACAAAGAACTTGCTGAAGCGAGATGGAGGATGGTTCTGAAATACCTAAGGACCCCTACAAATTTGAGATTAAGAATGGTTGCCTGGAAGTGTTTACATAAATATTTTTACACATCTAAAAGATTAGTTAGGATTCATGGATCTACTAA
>NC_056745.1:649571867-649586867 GCF_019279795.1 Protopterus annectens | reverse complement strand
AATCATATGTATGTCTATTATGTGTAAGAATAAATCATAGTTCATGATTTTTAATACATTGCTTAGACTCAGTGTTGTCTGATGAGAATAAAGGTCTAGCTCCTCCACTACATTCTTCAAGAACCAATACATGTATATTCTCTAAAAGAGGATTTTAATATTAACTGTTTGTAAAATCATGTCATAATCAGTCTGGTTGATTTGCTGCCTGTTTTTCATCAGTGGTGAATCTAAATGTTTACATTTGTCCCCTGACAGTATTATGAAAAATATGGGGGGATGCATACTAGATCTATGTAGATACGTATTTTCTACTATTCTTTCTATATACATTAGTTATTATAATACCATTACATGACTTTTCTAGGTGTGCATGTTGATAATTAATGTCAGTAAAAAAACGGATAACTTTTAAAACTAGAGTAGTATGTGATAAATAATTTACAAAATCTTTCAAGTCTCCTTTGTTGGAATCCCATAAAATAAAAATATCATCTACAAACCTTTTATAAAACAGTAATCAGGCATGAAATATATTACAAACATTAAAAACATACATATCTTTCCATGTATGCAATACAAGATTTACATATGTATTGGCCACAGATGATCCCACAGCTACACCTTTGCCTTGAAGAAAGCATTTATCACAGAAGAACACATTATTAGATCATACAACCAATAACAATTCACAGATTATATTCATTTCTGTTGTGGTTTGATATGAGCTTTTAGACAGAAATTATCTGATAAATTCAATATCTATAGCATTAGGTAAAACTGTAAACAAAGAGGTTACATTGAGTGTTGTAAATAAATAAGAACTTACATTGTATTTCAAATACCATTCGAAAAGTTGTGACTATCTTTTATAAAGCCAAACAAGAGACTTAAGCAATGTTGTAAGATATCTCTAGATAGAATAAAGTAGGTTGTGTGACAAGAGGTCTCATAGGAGGTATTTGTTTATTTTTATGTAGTCGGGTAGGCTATAAAAAATAAGTATTACCAGATTTGGCACATGGAAATAAAAGGAACTATTAAGAAGTGTAAATCTCATTACCAACCCTTTTTATAATACTTTGAACTTGTTCAAATGAAATTTGAGTATAGGTATTAGCATCATGAAACAAATGTGAGATAGCATTAACATAAAAATGTTTCTCCATTACTACCAGTGCTCCACCTTTATCAGAGCATTAATATAAACCTGTTTATCCATTACTACCAACAACCCGCAATTATCAGCACATTAATATAAAACTGTTTATCCATTACTACCAGCACTCCACCATTATCAGCTTATTAATATAAAACTGTTTAGCCATTACTACCACCACTCCAGCTTTATCAGAGCATTAATATAAAGCTGTTTATCTATTACTACCACTGCTCCACATTTATCAGTGCATTAATATAAACTTGTTTAGCCATAATACCAGCTCTCCACCATTATCGGCACTGTGACACCCCTGCAATGGCCCAGTAATCAAGGACCCTCCATCCTTGTCACTGGCAACAGTGACGGATGTACACAATGGGAGGATGACAAGTACATACACAGTAAAGTACAATTTCCCTTAAGAACACATAGAGATCACAATCAGTTTGGGGCTGGTGTTTCCCTCTTTCTCCAGATGCCCAATAAGACTCCCCACTGGCACAGCTATAGGGTTAAGATCTCAGCTGATGGGTCAAACCAAGACCTCCAGCACCCTCTCTGTCCTACCAGTGCTTCGGGTCCCTGCCCAAGTAGCTGACACACACACACACACACACACACACACACACACACACACACACACACACACACACACTTTGAGATTGTATTTATATACAAACACACACACACACACACACACACACACACACCTGGGAAAGGCTGGCACAGGTTTACTAGCTATGCCCCCTTCTGCCCAGACTATAAGGTGGTTATCACTGCCACCAACCCCTACTTATCAGCTACTTAAAGGCCCTTACAAAGGGCTGACCAATCCTACTGTGTAATGTTACTGTTATCCAAATGGTAAGTGTGACCAACAGCATGGCTATTGGAGTGGCCTATACAGTGTCACCAAATACATATGCAAGTACTCTAAGAGCTTAAATATCTCTAAACAAACCAGCCACAAAGATAGTTTTAAATATATTTAATAATAAATAATAAAAGAACAAGATAATACTCAATCAACACAGTAACTGCAGAGTTCATAATCACAGGAAATATTTTAAAACAATATTGCAGGATAGTCTCATATAAATACAGAAAACATCTAAGCTAATCTGTGCTATATTCCTATCTATATCTAAGAGAGATTACTGTACTCTTGTTACTTACTATTAACAAGGCAAGTGCTGATAAGAGGATGTTTCCAGGTCCACGACAAGATACAAAATGCCCAGTCTTTCTCTGAGAGAGTTCTTAAATTACTATCAAACATTACTGCTGGATCAACTTGGATGACATCAATCTGTCACCTGCCTTCAGTTCCCAGGCTAACAGATATCAACAGAATGTCATCATCTCTGCGTGAGAAGTATATCTCTCAGATGTTTGCTCAGAGCTGAAAGTTGTAAAACAATTAAACACTTTTACATTTAAAACTTAGTAATTATTTCTGTTTCAAGACAATAGTATCAATGGGAAGGGTAGCTGGGAGGAGGCTGGGTAAAGATCTCCTAGCGGAGGAAAAATGCCAATAGTTATTACCCTGAAGAGCAGCTGGTCAGTGTGCACCCAAGGTGCTGTGCCTAGTCCTCAGTTACTATCTCTTGTCCTGTTGGGTAAGCCTTTAAAAAGGCTTGGGGAAAGGTAATCAGTGGCATGGCTCTTGTGAATGGCCTTTGAAAAAGGCTGTGGTTTGTGGCCTTTAAAAAGGTCTATTAGTGGATAGCCTTTAAACTGGTCCTTTGAGGAACAGCCTTTAAAAAGGCTGTGGAGTCCCTTTGGCAGGCTCTAGAAATAGCCTATCACAATATTAAGTAGCCACCAAGAAGGCTACCACAACAAAACCTCCGTCCAGCCTTAGGAAAGGCTTATTGTAGCAAGCCTTAAAAAGGCTGTTGTGGAATGCCTTAAAAAGGCTATTGTGAGAAGCCTTTAAAAAGGCTAAAGAGACCCTTGGTTACAGCCTTAAGAAAGGCATTATCTTTCGTGTAGCCTTTGGAAAGGTTTGAATTCCAGCCAAAGCTCAGAAACTAGTTGATATCACACACTCAGATCTACAAAAAGACAAAAACATAAACAAATACAGGTGTAATCTAAAAATCACTCAGATACCAATCTACAAGACATTTACTTTTTTGTCACCTGCCTTCAGTTCCCAGGCTAACAGATACCACCAGTATCTTTTCATCTGTGAGAAGTACATATCTCTCTGATGTTTGCTCAGAACTAGAAGTTGTAAAACAATTAAACACTTTTACATTTGAAACCTAGTAATTATTTCTGTTTCAGGACAATAAAAAAAACTCTAGCTCTAGACATTGTGTCTGCACTGAGCTGAAACTGAAAGATAACAGAATTGTAAAACACTTGGATTTCAACTTATTTTCTTGAATTTTTGCAAGTTAACTCTATGTTCCAGCTTCTACTATTGAAGCATACATTTTCACAGGTATATAGTTTATATACATTTCTGTTCTACTGTGGTACATTCTTGAAACTCAGTATATAACGTACAGTTCTCTTACATTTTATTTATTTACAGTTGGTTTATCGGGATGGTCCATTAAGCCAAGAAGAACCCGTTTTCAATAGAGTCCTGGGGAGAAAAGCTCCATAAAGTTATATTCATAATCAAAGTAATAGGTTACATAGTAATAAGAAGTACAAATAAGAATATAGCATTCAAAAATACGATTCATGACATTGAACCAGTAGAAGCTGTAAAACATAAGTAATTATTTACAGATATATTTGCTTATGATATACAAATAACAGTAGGACTCTGAAATACATAGGATGTCTGAGGGTGAATGTAGGGATGAGAAGTAAGGGAGGAATGAGGAGAGAGGAAAAAGTAAGGAGAAAAGAATGAAGAAAGGAGGTGGGGAGGTAGAAGGTAAGTATGAGGTAGAAGGGGAGAGAAGGAGGGAAGAAGGGAGGAGGAGAGGAGGGAGTAATTGGGAGAAGGAAATGATGTGGGGTGGGAGCAGGTGCATTCCCAAAGAGATGTTAGATGTGAGTGAAGTGAGATTTTGAACGCAGAGTGGCAAGTGATGGTATGGATGAATGGTGGTAGGGAGTTCCATTGGCATGCTAGGGCAAAGGATAGGCTATTTTTGCCTGGAGGACAGGTAGGTTTATGCAATTCTATCAGATTTTGATTGTTGGATTTTAAGAGTCTTTCAGGATGGTGCATTTTGAAGGAGGAGGAAAGGGAGGGACAGATGGAGGGGTTGAAGATGAGTCTGTGAAGATGAATGAGTTGAATGTAGGTGGGATAACTGGTCAGCTCTAACCAATTTAGTTTGTGAAGGGTGAAACAGTGATGGGTAGAAGATTTGTGGCTTGAGGCAAACTTGACAATTTTTGTTACAGCAGGAAAATTGTTTTGTCATAAGAGAAGATTGTAGGTTTGTAAGGAGTGGGGCCCCATATAGGAGAGAAGGGATGAGGTATGTGGTAGAGAAAATGAACTTTGTAGAGGGAGTGAGGTAGTGGTTATGACAGTAGAGCATGCCAAGTTTCTGGTGCATTTTTTTATGTTTATTTGCAGGTGGGAGTTAAATTTAAGCTGGTTATCGATGACGACACCTAATAGTTTGGCCTCTGATACTAATTCAAGAGATGTGTTGTTCTGGCTGGTGATGGAGAATGAGTTTTTATCTTTAGTAGTTGTTTTAAAAGGGGTAAATAACATAAGTTTATTTTTTGAGGCAATGAGTGCTAGGTGATTAACATTCACTGTTCTGTGGTGGAGAAGGTTTCTTGGGTTAGCTTTTTGAGAGTGGGGATAGTAGTAGCAGAACAGATTATAACTGATTCATCTGCATATTGGATACATTTAACATTAAGGACTGACTGGCAGAAATTGTTTATGAAAATATTGAACAGAAGGGGACCTACTATGGAACCCTGTGGTATGCCTGTGGGGGTGCTGAGGAATGAGGAATTGGCTTTTTTCCATTTTAACTGCTTGTTGCCTATTATCGAGGTAACTGGTGAACCAGTTGAGTGAGGACAGGGATATGTTTAGTTTAGAGAGTTTAGCTAGGAGAGGATTGTGAGAGATGGTATTGAAGGCCTTTGAGAGGTCAAGTAGGAGAGTAGATATGGTACATCCAGAGTTGTGGGCTTTTTGATGGTTTCGAGGAAGGAGAGAAGAGCAGTGGTAGTGCTGTGGTCAGGTCTGAATCCACGCTGTGTGGGAGTTAGTAGGTGATTGCCTATCAGATAGGGTAGAAGTTGTAGATGGATACATTTTTCGAGAAGCTTGGAGATGGGAGATAGGATAGCGATAGGTCGGATGTTTGGAATATTGTTATTGTTGCCCCCTTTGTGTAAGGGTATAATGAAGGCCTTTTTCTAAAGTTGGGGTACATATTAGGATACAGATGGGGAAGGCAATGGCTTCAGCAGCTATGTTTAAAAAGTAGGTGGTAATGTTGCCAGAGGCATTGGAGCCTGGTTTCAATTTCTGGAGTAGTTTTTTTTATAGTAGATATGGGAATGGGTTTTATAGAGAAAGCAGGAAATAGGGAGGTAGAGGTATTAAAGAATGAGGAGGTAGAGGAAGATAGTGGAGAAGGTGTAGAATTAGAGAGTGCAGATTTGTTGGTAAAGAATGAGGTAAGTTTGGTGATGAAATCAATAAAGAAAGAATTAAATTGGGAGGCCAGGTCTATGTCAAGGGCAAGCAGATCTGGGCAAGGGTTTTCTTTTTTGCCTGGATTGAGGAGGAGATACCATTCCAAATTTTTTTAGGATTAGTATTGTGATAACTTTGTAATATGGAGAAATAAGCTTTGCGCTCTGCTATAATAAGCCTTTTCACTTTGTTGCAAAATGTTTTGTATTCATTAAGGGTGATGGGTGTTTTATTTTTCTAATGGTGTGTCCAAGCTTTGTCTCTAAGGTGCATGGCATTTAGTGTATGTTTGGTTAGTCAAGGGGTAGTTTTGCTTTTTATTATTTTTGTTTTTAAAGGGGCAACGGTATCTAAGAGGTTTAAGAATGTTGTATTGAAGTGTGTAATGGCATTTTCCAAAGGGAGAGTTTTTAGAGGGCTCCAGTTTATGGATTTTAGTGAGTTTGAGAAGATAGTTATGTTGAATTTTTTTAGGGAGTGAGTAGAGCTATAGTTGTGAGATAGTTGTAAGGGGGAAGGAAGGTGGCAAGCAAAAGTGGGGAGGTGATCGCAAAGGGAGTCAGGGAGTATGCCACTATTGGAGAAATTATGAGAGTGAGAAACTATGATCCAGTCTAGGGTACTCCCAGAGGAGTGGTCTTTGGAAGGTCTAGTTATGGAATTAATAAGCTGAGAGAAATTATAGAGTTTGATATTTTGGGAGTTTGTTGGGGACTGAATGGAGAACCAATTAATGTTCATGTCTCCTAGAATTATGGTCTCATTGCTAATGTTAGTGGATAGCCAGGAGAGAATATCTTCGAGTACTGGGATATTGTCTCCATGGGGAATATAAAGGGAGGCTATACATATGTGTTTGTGTCTATTGATTTCAAGTAGAGCTAAGATTAGTTCAGCATTATTAAATTGGGGAATAGGTTTCATGTAAGGTGTAACTGAAAGAGAGGATAAGCAGAGGAGAGCTACTCCTCCACCTTTTAATCTTTTCTAATGATAGAGTAGTTGGGGGTTGTTATTTTGGAGTCCTTTATATGGGATTTTAACCAAGTTTCAGAAATGGACAAAATGTCACTTTGATTGTGGGGAAGCCCAGCATGGAGGATGGGGATTTTGTTAGCTATACTTTGAGCATTTAGTGAAGCGAATAGAATGGATTTAGATGATGGGGGGGGGCTGGGTTCGGGTGTATGTCACTGGAAAGAAGGATGGTAATTGGCTGGTGAATTTGGAAAAAGAGGTACTTGGACTGCTCAGTATCAGATTTGAGTCTCATGGGATTTGTGGGGGTATGGCTGAATAGTGACAAGCATATGAATCATATTAATATTCAGAAATGACATATGACTATTTACAGAATTCCAGATAGTAGGGTTGGCAGTGTTACTGGCACATTAATGTAAAACCGTTTATCCATTACTACCAGTGCTCCACCTTTATCAGAGCATTAATATAAAACTGTTTATCCATTATAACTGCCGCTCCCCCTTTATCAGCACAGTTATCACTATCTCTGAATCAATGTATCCAGTGTTCTGTGACCTTCAACTATTAAATTAAAAAGGGTATTTTAACTTTCTTTATGTTTTCAGAAATATTATAAATATCCTGTTCACATGCATTCTGAAATGCCTGCATAATGGGATTGATAAGAGGAGTAAAAGTATTATCTTTTTTGCAAGGTGTATGCGAAGGCTGCAATTTATCACAAAACAACATTTTAAGATTCATTTAGCGAGTATATATTCTAAGTTCAGTTAGACAATCAGAGAGATGGCCATTTAAGGCAGGAACAAAAGTCATACCTTTAAGACAGAACATTCCTTCTCTGTAAGTTTATAATGTGAAATATTGTGCACTATTCCACTCCTTGATTCTTGCGACTGTGCATAGTTGGTCCTAGTTGACTTCTTCCACTTCCTTCCTCTTGAGTTTTTTCTTCCCCGGCTTTTTCTTATCCCTCGACTGTTGAACTGGCAGAAGAGCATTTAAGAGAAAAGGAGGAAATTCAATGGGATATTACAGTGTACAGAACTACAGCGCATTCTACAGACAGCCATCCCCAAGCAACTGAAAAGTGGAATCTGTAAGATGTTTTCGGCACTACATTGTAATGTTCTGATGATACTATACTTATTAAGCAACTGTGCAGGAAGGACACAGTCACTACAAACTGCATGGTATTACCTCAGGGGTATTATATTACACATGTCTACCGTACCATTGTATTCCACTACATTATTTTTCTTATACTGTTGTATTCCACTGATTGAATGTTCACTGTATATAACTGTGTTTGTAAGTTACTATATCTCTGTACATGGAGCATTTCTTCCCAGATCTCTGCTGAAAAGGGGTCTTATTATCCACTCATACTTTCCTGGTAATCAAATATGACAGATAGATAGATAGATAGATAGATAGATAGATAGATAGATAGATAGATAGATAGATAAGAAAGACAGAAGTATATTCTGACACTTGTAAGATGATGGTTCAGTTATTGGGTAACTGGTGGGTTTGGGATTGCTACACCTATCGAGATTTATGGTGGAAGTTTAATGACTGTATTTTCTTGAGTATCTGGTTAAGGACCTTCTTGAGTATGGTGTGCATACCCCCTATCATCTGATGGATTTCAAGCTGGCACCATATTCTCCAAATTAAATAGCTCAAGTATGGTGCAGTGGTAAACGTTGCTCTGCCCCAGTGGAAACCTTACTTGAACAGTGCCACAAAGCAGTTTTAGGGCTGAATGAAATCACTAGAGTAGATGTATCAAGGCTCAGCAGCAAACATCAAAGCATCTGAGACAAATTCGTTACCCTAGTCCTAGTCTAGAGATAGGATGTGGGAAGCTACTTGTCAGACTCAAAGTACTGAGGTTAGAAGATAGAGCATCTTATGTCCTTTACGCTGGGGAAACTCATTGTGGAGTATGCAGTGATTTGCTGGAAGTATGGCAGCCTGGATAAATGCGCGTGTGTGTGTGTGTGTGTGTGTGTGTGTGTGTGTGTGTGTGTGTGTGTGTGTGTGTGTGTGTGTGTGTGTGTGTGTAAAACCAATACATGTCTGATGATTTATATATATTTCTTGGTCAGGTTCAGTAATCTCAGGCCTGGTTCTGTTAAAAAGCTTTGCTAGCAATGCTAGAGATCATTTATACAAATGTTTCTTTTAGACCCCCCACCCCCGAAAACTACTGGGGAGTCATGGTTCTGGCACTATATTGGTGTTGATAAGATCTATGATTCATGTTGGTTCCTACAATAAATGTATAATCTGCAGATGTGTCAGTCCTTA
Organism: Protopterus annectens; assembly: GCF_019279795.1. NCBI lineage: Eukaryota > Metazoa > Chordata > Ceratodontiformes > Protopteridae > Protopterus > Protopterus annectens. The sequence goes on along the minus strand of NC_056745.1, from coordinate 649,577,754 downwards.
TGACTCCTCTCTGTGTTGTAAGCTTCTTAGTTCACATTTGAATGTGTTCTAATTTGCTGAGCATGCTTTTAGGTTATTGTCAGCACTCTGTGCATATGATACAATTTAATAAGGAGTTCTAAAGAAAAAAAAGTTAAGTTCAGTAATTCCAAGACTTTGTTAAAATCAATGCACTAGAGCAAATTGTAGAACTGCCCACTAGAGGTACTAACATCCCTGAGCTGGTCCTTACTAGTCTAATCCTTCCATGTACCCGACGTCATCCCTGGCTAAATCTGACCACAAATAGTTCACCTTCTGTGTTAGGCATATTTGTACTACCCCATCAACAAAGTACACCATCTTTAGGGACTTCTCTGGGGCAAACTTACTTCATCTTCCAAAAATCCCTTGCAGACATATCCCAACTGAGAGGGTTGTCACATTCACCTCAACATTTACCAGTATAGAAACAGGTGCATACAAAAGTAAATACCCATCCTCTCTAAATGTGATGGCACATTCAGGAATAAGCCTTTCAAGTGGAACTCATGTATAAATAAATTGCATAAGAAAATAAGGAAAACAATAAAAAGTGTCAGCATTAACAATGAACTTAAGAGTTCTGTTAAAACTGTAAAGCAGAACCCAAACTTAAGGTTTTCACAGATACCAAAGGTAACTACAAATCTTTCTTTATCTATGTCAAAAAAATTAAGGAATATTGTCTAACAATGTGCAGAGCTCATGCATACTAATATCAGACACTCTCATCCCAAGGATAGAGCCAATATATTAGCAAACAAATTTAGTGCTAACTTTAAACCATCATTATCCTTCCCACAAAGTGACCCCCACTATCCATCAGAGGCTAAAAATCATACGTTTGTTGTACCAGAAGATGGACCAGGTTGCATTATTACCAGGACCAAGTATACACTATCCAAGCCTCTACTGAAACTGTTCACCCTCAGCCTATAATCAGGTTTGTGTTCAATGCCACTGTGATGCCCCTCTACAAGGGTTGCCTCTCTACAGAAACCAAAGTAATTGGAGACCCTTCAGCCTCACCGGCCGTATATTCAAAGCCATGACATGTACGATAGCAGAACTCATTCATGGAGATATAAGCAACTTAACAGAACTACACCCCACTCATTTTGGTTTGTGAAGGGCAGATCCAAACAAAGAGGCTGTGGACAATGGTCACTTTGTGTACAATGAATTGGCCAAGATTTTTGATACTATTTCTCATGCTGGCATTACTGAAAAAAAATGACAAACTTAATGTAACCCCCCCCCCCCTTTGTTTTCTTGATTCAGATTGGCTATCCAACAGATCATAGGTTGTGAAAGTTGCTGGTATACTAATGAATGAGGGTTCCACAGAAATCATGTGCCCTTTCCTGTTTGTCATTTATTTTGCAGACATCCAAGCCAATTTTCCAGAAGTATGGTTAACCAAGTCTGCTGATGACTAAAGTTGGTCAAACAGTTTCAGCAATGGTTGTAATGTGCACATACTGGATGTACTAAAAATGGACTAAAGTTAAATGTAAAAAAGTGTAATAGAGTAGCATTAGGCAAAAAAAGCTTATATATTATAAATAGTTCTCCTCTTCAGATAGAGAAGGCCATAAGAGACCTAGGTACATACGGGAAAACAATCTCTCTTTTGATCATCATGTTTTCACCATAGCCAGGGAATCTTTCTATCTGGCCCAGTTAGTTACCAAGAGAATATCTTCAAGAGCCAAAGAAGTCATCCTACCCTGTAGTCTTCTGTTATTTAATGTCCCCTTTGGTATGTACAAATTCAAGAATATTGCTACACTAATAAGGCTCCAAAGATTTCTGCTCCCTATTGAAATGTCATCACAAATAACTCTGAAAGCTCATATTCTAAAGAAAAAGCCTTCAAAAATGCAGGAAAAGAGCCAATATTGAACATCCCACTTCTCCTTTAAACTTATTTTTTTCAGGGCTCAAGCCCCTCACACCCTCCACACTTCTACATACTAACTGCGAGATTGCCATACCCCAAAGAAAAGAGAATATTAAAAGAAATGGCCAACCTAAACATAGTATGAACAAGTATATATTTTTTGGCCAGTCAGTCTCAACATTACAAGACTCTCTAAAGTAGGCCCTGACAAAGATTTATAAACAAGAAAATTCTTCTTCTTCTTTCGTCTTTTCCATGCTGTAGGTGGATTGGACACTCTAAATTGGCCCTAGGTGTGAATGTGTGCATGTGTGTGCCTTCTGTGGAAGGTTGGGCACCGGGTTGGCAACTCAACACTGTAAAACTCCACTGCCAATCATGAGAGGACAGGTGATCTGCTGTGGCGACCCCTAACCAGGAAATAAACAAGAAAATTAAAGGTCTTAAATCTTTCAGTTGTCCCCATAACATTAGCATGATTGTCCCTATTCTCAGTAGTCTACCAGCTACTCTGATGTGACCTGGGCCTAGCTTTTAGAGCCATGAAAGACCCAATCTTACTTGACCTTCTATTTCTTAGTAAAAGCAGGGTCTCTTCAAACACCCACCCTACAGATCTAAATCTACTCCAAGGCATAAACAAGACTTGCTGGAGAGAGTCGCATCATAGTGTATTCTTTGCCAATGGAATAAGTTACCAATACAACTCAAACAAAGTACTATTTTGTTTACCTTTAAAGCTAGTCTTGATGACTGGATGGGTAGACATAAATTTACACCAGTCTTATTATGTAAGACCCTGCTCAATTTCAGAGGTAAGCATTATTAAGTGTTTGGCAATGGTGACAAGAACTTTTACATTTTTCTACTTAAAGATGCATAAGGCTAGGCACCTTATGTCTAAATGTTCCTGCTGGGAAGCTGCAGACGTGATAATGGGCTCTTCTTGTGCATTAATACCCTATTGGAGAATGTCTGTTCTCCAGCAGGGTATTTTCTGTGTGATTCACCAGTTTTATAATGTAAGGTATTTTGCTCTGCTACAGCAAGTTTATCACATATACAGGGGTATTCTAAATGAATGATACTATGACCATGCCACTGTAGTTTCGTGTGACAGAGATGCTGTCTCCCTCAAACCTTCTCTTCCCATTGAGAGGCAAGGTTTGGGTAGAACCGCTTCAGATCACTGTACTTGTGTTAACACTGCTTTCGGGTGCCACATATCAGTCTTACACTGGGGACCTTCAGAGCTCCCCCCAGCAGTCAGTCCCTGTGCTCTGTGTAATACAGGTACAGAAAGATCTTTATTGTTCCTCTTACACTACATAGAAGCCCTGGCACACTCAGATCCTGTAGCAGCCACGACCACTCACCAGACCATTTCCATGACTGATTGCTGCAGCATGTCATGGATACCACATAACATGCATTAATGGGTAGCACAGTAGTGTCATAACCATCTATGGTAGCATGATGCACCTATCCAGTAGCATAGGGCAGAGTGACAGCTGTGTGACCAGGCTCCAAAGGTACACACAGCTGTCACACAGCTGTGTGTGACCAGGCTCCAAAGGTACACACAACACAACCTATGTGATTTGCATACCAAAGCAATGCCATGATGGGAATATGAGTGACATGGTGACCGTAGCACACACCGCAAATATTTAGCAGCATATCAAGATTACACAGTTATACATACCTTATTTGGTCACAGATCATGTAACAGACCACAGCTCATAGTGAGGAATAGGGCTGATAGCATATTGCATTATTGGTACAATTCTTAAAATATTGTACTAAATTATCTCATTAACGATATCGCCAGGGTTCAGGCTCCTTATTGCAGGATAAACAATGTTATCACCATGCTGTGAGGGACCATGCTACAGAGACTGCAGAGCAAAGAGGACAGTGAAGAAAATCAACATATGGAGAGACTGACAGCAGACAGGAGTACTGATAATATGTACTCCTGCCTGCATTGCAGAGACACATTCAGGGTGCATGATGCCACAAACACACACACACACACACACACACACACACACACACACACACACACACACACACACACACACACACACACAGAGTCTGATTCAAATGTGTACTCCCAAAGATGATTTGGAGCTGTCATGGCACTAAAAAAACAGCACTGCATGGAAAATTCTCCCTACAGGATACTGAGGTCCTCCTTCTGGTCCTGTGCACCCACGTCAGGAGAATCATGGTTATGGATAAGGTAGACGAGGCCTTCATGGACCAGGTGTGGCACAAAATAGTGCTTTAAATAAATGCTATGTACAGACAAATCAGACAGGGCAGCAGATAAGTTAGAGGGTCACCAGAGCATAAGACATAGCCACAGACTAGTGAGCCACTGCAGTCTATTCCACGAGATATCACAAGCTCATAGAGATGGAGTAGCTCCTTTTTATGCTCAATGGAACTTCTGACAGGACAAAAATTCTGGGTGGTGGAGTGCATGTTTTAGCTGAGCTGACCAGGAGTGAGTGTCTGTTGGGGATGCCCAAGTGGAGTAGTGGAAAATGCCAGTTATGTATGACACTGGTAGCATATCAGCCTGGTATAACCACACATGGTCAAGCAACTTTCAACACCTGAAGCAAGCTTATGACTGCCCACATGTCTCTGGGGGATGCCTCACTGAGATATGTGACTTGCCATTGTAAACAGATAATGCCTAACACATCTGACACCTCTGCACACTGTACTCACACATACCACACTAGATTTCTGCTACCCTAGAACATCAGCCTTTCAGTAGACATATCTGCTCAAACAGGTATGTATGTGCTTATAGGCTATTCATATTGTTGGCAACCAGTTGTATATATTTATGTTTTGCTTCTGTTATCCTCATTCGCTGCTGATCAGTGAGCTTCCTACCATGTACCAGTCCTCCCAATCGCATGGGTGAGAGCCATGTGTTCTGTCGTCCATGTAAGTATCAAGGTTGGTCACAAATCCCTAACCCTCTGCATTGCTCAGAGCCGCACTCTTGGGATTGGGTATGCAATTGGTGTATGATATGTTAGAGTGTTCTTCACACAAGGTATATAAGCCAGCTTGACTAGCTCACCCTCCTACCAGTATGTGTGCACACAGTCTCCATGGTTTCCATTACAGGGATCATGCATGCACAGATGATGTCCTCCTAAGCAGGCACTAAGAGCAAGACCCCATTGTCCTCCCAAGGATGAGCATGCCCAGCCTCCCTGCCTATGCTGTCAAGCAACTGAGCTGCTAACTGATCCTGGGCCATAGTCAGAGCTTTATTCTCTGCCTCACTGGCACCTACTCAGTGGTCTGCCAGATGTCCTCTGGAGCCAGTCACACATGTATCACCTTACATACTGTTAAGTTATCTGTGTGCTTCACAGGTTCCACTGGTAGATACTCTGGCAATAAAGGTTTGCACACCCCTAAGATCAACACATCAGTAAAGATTGACAATGATGGCACTGTGCACATGGCACAGTATGCGGGTATTGTGGTGCTATCAGCAATGTTAGCAGTGGAGGGAACATTCCCCTTCATCACACCAGAATGAACTGTGGTGGCCCAGGATAGTACCCTGTATCAGATGCATTTAGTGAAAGTCGTCCTGCCTGTGCCAGTCTCACACATGGTATATAGGCAGTGCTAATGCAGCAACCATCTGAGGGATGCACAATCTCTGTGGTGAGCACACAATGCATTGGAGAGAGGCGCACTGGTGCATCTCAACTTTCTCATGCCATATGGACACAGATGAATGCTAATCAACCCATGTCAGAGGAACCTATTATGCTGTGTTGTCTGGCTGAAGTTGTCCATGGCCTCTGTTAATAACTCTAAACACTGTAGAGAATAGCAGACCACTCTACAGTCATTAATGAGTCCCTAGCACTGCTTCAAAATGGCAGGCATAGCCAATATAGGGGACATTGCAGATAT
>NC_056745.1:649556867-649569367 GCF_019279795.1 Protopterus annectens | reverse complement strand
ACTCTTGTGGGAGTAAATGGTGACTACCAAGACAGAGTTTACCTTTTTCATCCTAGATAAAATTGCAAGCTGTGAACATTTCCAGGGGCAGCACATAGCTAATTAGCCAGTCCCCCAGGCTGACATATAAACATGAAGCTTTACCCACAAGATCACTCTTGTTGTTATGGTTCCTAAGACAGGGTAACCATATGGTAGAAAAGCCTCTGAATCTGAAAGGCTTACTGTGATGTGGAAACATTCTAAGATAAGACTTCACAATTGTGATAAGCTTTTTTAAATCCCAGGTTGTCCTTTTTGCTAGAGTACATATGGGAAATATATATGGGCCAGTTCAAGAAAAAAATAAATGCAGTGGACTGCATTCAAAGGAACTCTGGCTAAACCAAAGAAAAAAGTACAACAAACCAGTTTCAGTTTTATAGCACCATGCAATGCACCACTTTGTGTGGTTGATGCAACAGTAACCATTTAGAAATGCTGAATCCTGAAAAGTGATGACTGAACGACCAAAAATCTAGACTTCCATACTCTAAGTCTGAGATTGTCATTTCTCAGAATATTCTTTGTCATTTCTCAGAATATTCTTTTCTTCTCTGAGATATGTCGATCTTCGAGTTGGTATATATACATTTGGGGTGGGGGTATAAGAGGTTTATCCCTGCAAAAAGTTTGAAGTAGAAGAATGATACTCAATATTTCAACTTCTCCCATATTTTCAGTCTTTTTTTTTTGATTATGTCAGACTTTGCAATCTTAGTCGTGATGCTTAAATAGGGAGCTTGATGCAACAACACATCAGTCACTATGATGTGTTCCTTGCAAAATCCAACAGTGGAAAGCATAAGTCTATATGTAATTGTAACTCCACTCTCAAACCAATATTGCTATTTGCTGTACAGCCACTCTGCTGTACAGTTCAAGGATTTTGCTATTTTCCTTAAATTTTAGCAAACCATATATATCTTGTATTTATTTTATACTCTCTTGCTACCCTGCTACTTAAGTAAAGCATTTTGTTTGGGTATGCAGGCAATCCAACTCATTATAAAGGGAGCCAGCACTGGGACAGCATGAAAGGAACAGTACATGCTGAAAGAGAGGTTTAGAGATGTGTGAGTGGTTCAGGGTGTCAGATAGTTATTTGACTTTGGAAACTTTGGGGTAGCAGAGAATGTGGGATCTGTAAAAAGAATGAGGAACTACAGGGGAGACTAGAGCTAGTAGAGATTAAAGTGGATTGGGTTGTCAGATAAGAAGGGACAAAATAGGACTATAAAAACAGAGGGCAACAAGAAACAAATACAGAGAATACAGTGGGAAAAGGTGAGAGGAGGAAAGAAAGACATATTAAGAGGAGCACAGACAAGGCAGGTGGGACAAAGTAAGGTGACAGGAGCAAGTGAAAGATTCAGGGACAAAAGAGAGGTCAAGGCAAAGGAAGGTAAGGAGGAGGGCAAGTGCAGACAGCGGTGGTAGATGATGATGGAGAGATGGAGCCAAAGGTGGCCATGCAGGCATCAGCACAAGAAGAACAAGAGAAAGGGGCATTAGCCTGTTGTTAGGGAAAAAAGGACAAGAGGTAGTAGGGAGAGGCACTCAGCTGAAAGGAAAGGGGAAAGAGCAAAAGGCAAAGGTCAATGGAATAGATTTGTAGGAAGGATATAGACAGGAATAGGTAAGGAATCAGGTGAAATACATGGATGGATGCAACCTGTGTAGTCAATGAGATGGGCTGGTGTTAGTGAAAGTGGAGATGGGAAAGGCAGCAGACGTAGTTACATCAGTCAGGAAGTGAAAGAGAAGAGTGTCCATGTGGAGACAGAAAAGCATATTTTGTTAACAGTAGACTTGGTCATCAAAGAGTTTAAATGCAGTGTAAAGGAAAAAAAGAGAGACCATATTACCAGGAAATTCATCTCCTGACTTATTACAACATGGAAGGATGTGATTTAAGGTGGTCAGCAAGGGGAAGGGTCACTTACATGTTATGGTGCATTTAGACACCAATGGCCTGTCAGGAGAGATAGTGTAGAGATCAGACTATCATGGTAATGCAGAAATCTAAATATCTGACTGTGCCCCAGATGATCTGGGATAGATTAGTGGATTTGAGTGATGGGCGACCTAACTAGTGGGGAGATGAGTGAATGGTCAAGCTCAACTGAGCAATCCTGGATAGAAGGGCTGTAGCATGACTTCACACTTTCCCAATACACAGTGAAGAACAGGTGTAACAGTAGTATGCTAGCAACAGTGAGTCCTGATAATACCAAGCAATGTACTGCTCTGTAGCTCAGCTGCATGTATGGAATCATGGACCTAGTGCACTGTCTGACCATAATGGATTGTAATAATAGATCATACTAAAAACAACCCTCAGTGGAATGTCAATGATGCTTTCACAAAGTAGTTCCTCAGCCTGGAGGCAATTAGATCTGTGTTCTTCAGTTGTCCCCTTCTCACAAGACCAGCCATTGATCTCAGGATGTAAGCCACTCCTTTGGGTCAGTAAGAAGAATCTAAAAAGATATTTGGAATGGTGGACCAAGTGGGCAGAAAGGTGTAACTAAAGTTCAATGTAAGCAAATGCAAAATACTGTAATTGGGCCATAATAACCATATGTGATGAATCAGAGAAGTAAAACTGATGGCAGAAAAACAAGTAAAAATTCTGGAATACTGACCATCACAAGTGTACAATCAGGGGGATGTTGCAACAAAAAACATCATGCTGGGAGACAGTCTCAAGGTACAGATTCCAGATGCAGAAAGGCAATACTTCTCCTGTACTGGGCTCTGGTCAAGCTATGTGTTGAATTCTGTTTGTACTTCTGAAGACCATATAGGGAAAGGCATATATATATTAGAAGGAGTCCAGTATGAAGTCACTAAAAAGGTGGATGGCAAGGTGGGGAGAGGGCAGCACCAGAGACTGGAGTAACCTTTCTCAGGTGTGGCTCAAACAGACAGGTGGAGCATGACATGGCAAAAGAAGATCATGTTAGGAAACCGTGAATGGCATTTCCTTAAAAGGAAGGACAGAAGAAAGGAGGCATGAACAGAAGATTTATTGGGGGGAGAGGGGTATCAACTTGTCTTTCAATCTCCAAAAGTACTTCTCAAAGAAAGGGTTGTTGACTCACAAAATGAACTACCACAATGGCTAGTGGAGAAGGACTCCACAAAGTCATCCAAATAAGGATGAAGGGGAAAATAAGGATAAAAAAGAAGCATAATTTTAAATGCTCTTAAAAGAGCAGACGGGATAGACTTTTTTTTTCTATTTCTGCCACCAAGCAAATGTGACATACTGTGGCCTGAAATGTAATGGATAAAGACTATGGCATACATGATAACTAGGCCTCATGTACTGGCCTATTTAGGCTTCATTTAAAAATTGTCCAGTTTGATAATGGCAACTAAAATGTAAAAAAAAAAAAAAAAAAAAATTAGACTAAAGATTTATTTAAACAAACAAAAAAAAAGCGAGTGAATGATTTAACAGTTATCTTTCAATAAAGACTAATATTTTCTCCAGTTTAGTAAGGCAGGATGTGATATATATCAATGTATGATATATGTCATTTTAACTTACATCGTAGTCAAATAATGAGAAACAATAGTCTGGACTATATATCAAAATGATTTTGGATTTTTCTGTACTTCAGATATTGAAGTACACATGGTTATCCTTATAAATAATGTGATTTCAGGTGCAGAGAATATGATCTAACGGGTCTATATTACGTTATCGAATGATAATATCATAGAAAACATAATGCCTGACCCCTAAATATCGAACGCTGAGTACAATGAATGACAAAAATAGCGAATTAAGAGTTTTCAACAAGTAATAGTTGGCCAACTTTAGGATGATGACGTCTGACGTACAGGCAAGCTGCCGTCAGAGCTATTTAAATATGTATACATGAAAAAGATCAAATATGCACATTTTTATATATAAATGTTACACGTGTTCATAGGTTCATAGGTTCATAGGTAGGTACTAGGCTATTGGCCCTAGGGCCTATACAAGCCTAGCCAAAAATGTACCCTGGCTTTCGCCACCCAAGAAAATTATTTTCCTGTGCCCCTGTCAAGCAGAACCACAGAAGTGATCCCCGGGGTGAATTTCCTATTACCCATCCAATCATCAAGATTTTTCTTGAAGAGTGGTAATGAGGAGTTCTGTTTGACATAGATAGGTAGTCTGTTCCAGAGTATGGGAGTCTATCCCTCCAGCATATTCTGTTTATTGTGGTGACAAGGTTTAGGTCCCTAGAGCGTGTAGTTCAGAGGGATTGGGATTTCTTTAAGTGGAGCATATCCAACAGCTCGGGGTTTGACATAGCTTTGTATGTTAGGCAGAGATCACCTCTGAGTAGGCGATATGCGACGGAGTAAACCTCGAGTTTTTTGAGACGGTCTACGTAAGGCATCTGTTTGAGGCCAGTAATCCTCTTTGTGAGGTATTTTTTCAGCCTTTCCAGTTGTTGTAGATGTCTTGTGAGGTACATACCAAAAGGGGCGTTGTACTCTATAATGGGTCTAATGAGTGATGAGTAGAGGGGAACAATGACCTTTTTTTTTTCTGGATGAGAAACCTTTTGTGATGAGGTGTGCCATGTAGAAGGATTTCCTGACCACTTTGGCGATGTGATTATCAAAGGAGAGACTACTGTCCACCTGTGTCCCAAGGTCTCTTATCACACTTTCAGTGTTAAGTAGACTACCGCCTATGTGGTAGTTCATGGGTACATAATTTTTACCAAAGGGGATGACAATGCACTTTTTGGCATTGAGCTTGAGACCATGTCTTTGACACCAGGCATCTGTCTCAATGAGGCCCTTTTGTAGGATGTCTACATCATTAGGAGTTTCAATTATGGCTCCTAGTTTGCAGTCATCTGTGAATTTAGTTAGCCAAAGACCTTCTGTGTTAGCCTGTACTTCAGAGAAGTAGATACCAAACAGGAGAGGACCCAGGACTGAACCCTGTGGTACTCCACTTGTCACTGGTTTGAAGTCTGATTTGGAGTCTGCTACTTTCACAGTGTGAGTTCTTTCAGTAAGCCACTTGGCAACCCATCTTGTGACATAGGGATTTATACCTAGTTTAGTGAGTTTATCTATAATTCCAGAGTGGGGGGTGGTGTCGAACGCATTGGCGAGATCTAGATAGGCTGTGTGAACCACCTTACCCTCATCTATGGCTTTGGTGACCACTTCAAAGAAGTCTATCAGGTTTAGGAGACATGATCTGCCTTTTACAAACTCAAACTGTGTGGGGTCCAGGGTTTGGAGATCTCCAATGTCTTTGTTTATGAGTTCCATGAGGATACGTTCCATGGCCTTGCAGACAAGGCTCGTCAGGCTAATGGAGCGGTAGTTCATGGGGTCTGTTGTGGCCCCCCCTTTGTGAAGTGGGATAACTGTCATGGTGCGCCATTCAATCGGCACAAAGCCTGAGGTGAGGCTATGATTGAACATGGTACTTAGGTTGGGTGCCAGTTCATTCTGTAGTTCATGTAGAAGGCAGCCTGGGATGTTGTCAGGTCCCATGGATGCTGTGTTCTTGGCTTTGGAGGGTGAAGTTTTTACCTGTGCAGCCGTGATTACAGGAACGTTGCATTCTTCCGGTATAAAGATGGGCCCTTTAGGGGGTGAGAGGGGGGTAAAGTTAGCACAGAACCTATCTTACAGGATGCTGGCAATATCAGTTGGTTCTGTATATTTAGTGTCATTGTGTTGTAACTCAGAGCAGATCTGAGTGTTGCCATTGAGATTTTTGACATAGCTATAGAATGCTTTGTGGTTGTCTTTAGAATCAGTGGCAATTTTGTTTTCATAACTAGCTTTGGAAGATTTTATGAGGGATCTCAGCTTCTTACTGAGGCTGACCAGGGAGTTCCTCCAATCATGGGATTTTACTGTTTTTTGCAACAGTTTCTTTCTTCTGTTGTAGAGTTTGTTTATGGCAAAAGACCACCAGATTGGCTTCCTTTTTTTGGAGGATAGCATATTGGTTCTGTTAAGGATAGCATGATCCATGCACTAGTGTAAGTGCTTATAAAGTGCATTTGTGTAGGATTCAGCAGTCGTACCTCTATTGTCCATCTGCATGGGTGTCATGAAGTTTGCCACTTCTGTCTTAAGAAGCGTGAAGTTGGCTTTGGAGAAATTTTTTACTGTTGTTTTCCTAATGGGCGGTGGGAGCAGGATGTCTAGGTTGATTAGCTTGTGGTCGGATCTGACCAACGAGGAGCTGACCTCTGGTGTGGAACACCAGTCACCCATGTTGGTGATGACCAGGTCTAGGATATTGCTGCCTCTGGTGGGGGTGTGGATAAGTTGATCCAAAGTGGTGGAATTGATGATTTCCAGAAAACATTGAGCAAAAGAGTTGGTACATGAGTAGTTTTCCCAGTTAATGGTGGGGTAGTCGAAATCACTTATTATTAGAGTGTTGAGTTGTACCTTAATATTTTCCAGTGTATCAAGAAAAGAGGAGTGGGAATCCTGGGGTATGGTGGGGGGTCTGTAGCAAGCTACAATCTGGATTGCAGTTTTGCCCAGAGTTAGTTGAACTTGGATAATCTCGGATGCATTATGCTGAGCAACTAGCCTGGAGGTGTGGATATCCTTAATGAATATGGACACACCTCCACCTTTAGTGTTTCGGTCTGGCTTTGGTGGCCAAAAGGTGTGGTATGAATTATAGCCTGGTAATGCAGGGGTGCTCTCTGGAGCTTTGAACCAGGTCTCTGTCACTGCACAGATGTCAATGTTCACCATTTTAAGGAGTGCCTCGAGTGAGTGCATTTTGAGGTTTAGACTTCTAGCATTGAGTAGCATTACCCTCAGATTTTGCTTGCTTGTACCTGTTACGGTGGTGAATTTGTCATTTGAACCTTGCCTAAAAAAGGCACTATAGGGGTGGCAAGAGCCTTTGCCAGTATCCGGAATCCCAAGGGCGACAGGTGCAGGCCATCTCTGGCAAAGCAGCGTGGTCTGTCGATCATGTCATCCCAGGCAGACAGATACTGAATTCCCTTAGAATGACACCAGAAGCTTAGCCAATTGTTAAAGTCAATCATTTTGTCCTTGTACTGTGGTGTCATTCTGGGAGATGGCAGGATGCTACTCAGGGCTAGGGTCATACCGGCCTGGTCTACAAGATCAGAGAGCTCCTCCATGTCTCTTTTCATGTAGTCCAGGGAGGTACGTCTCAGGTCATTCACACCAACATGGACAATGAATAGGAGTGTGTTTTGTGGTTCTGTGTGTGTGTGTTTTGGTGGTGTAGGTTTTGAGGGACTATGTGATGAGTGTGGTGTGGTGCAAGTGTTTACCTTCTCCTCTTGACTGTCTAGGCCAGTCTTTGGTAAAGAGAGCTTTGCTTCTAGTTTGGCTATATAAGTGCATCTCTCACAGGTCATAGTGTTGGGTGGTAGGAGGAGAGGGTTGTCTGTGTACGTGAGGCAATTGCTGCATTGTCCCAAGATGCCCAGATTCATCGGGTAGACAGGCGAAAACACCGGGAGCTGACCTTTAGATATGCCTAAATAGGTGCTTATTTATTAAGTACTAAAAACTGTTTTCCTCTAGACAAGTGAGGAAAGTTGAGTGCTGTAGTAATTTGTAACTTATTTAGTGCTTACAATGAGTTCTGAACAAGTGCTGAGATCAAAGAAACAGATGAGTGCTAAAACTAAAAAGCTGGCTAGTTGCAAGGGAAATTTTGAAAAACAGACTTTATGGCGCCAGGAATAGTTTAACTCCAGTTAAGTGGGGGGGGTCTTAGGAGCTCACAAACAGTCCTGGACACAGCAAATCCATAGTTGACCTGCCCCAGGAAAGGGGGGAAGCAAGCTTAGAATTTTTTTTTCCAGTAAAGTGGAAATGGAGACAGCTGGAACAGAAGTTAATTCAACGTTAAGAATCTGAGTGGGTTGACCTTCACAAATGTTCTCTATTAGATTGAGTGAACTAATGACATTAGACTGAGAGGAGTGTCACAGATCAAATATACAGTATGGGCAGGCAACTGCAAAGCCACCAAGTATAAGAACACACAACACTAGGGTGGGTGTGTATGAAAAAATTACAGTTCCTAGCTGTAGCCACTAAATGAAAGTTTTAAACAGATCAAGGAGCAGACTCAAGAATGCTTTTAACAGACAAAAATGCACAGAAAAGTTTGGATAGAGCACTCACAAACAGAAAATGCAACTCTCAGCATGAAAAAGCAGTTTACAGTTAAGTAATGTTAAAAAAGTTTAAAACAGTACATAAAGGCAGTGAAACAATAAAAAAAGCTTTATAACAGTGCAAAGATATAGTGGATCAACTGTACAGCACAATTATAAGCATTTCAGAAGTGCAATTCAGTGAAATAAGTGTAAGAAATAACTTAGCCTGCTCTTGGAATCTTAAGGAATTTCCACTTATGCTATGCAATCCAGAGCCTGACAATACAAGCAGAACCTTTATAAGACACAGGGTTTATATAGCAGTAAGAATGGAAGAGTTGGAAGATCAGATTACTACACAGCCCCTGCTATTACCCAGTCACTCGTACTACAGAAGGTCAGGAGGCCTTGTTAGTCTCAATAATAATGAAGACAATCAGCAGAAAATGGCTGCCAGAAACACAAACAAAACTTCCAGCCTACACAACAGGCCTCTATCAAGATTATGCCACCTAAGCAGAACACACTTTACCTCACTTTAAAAGCATAGAAAGAACACCCAAAAAGAGAAAATCCAAGTCTCAGTATGAAAAAGCAGTGTACAATTTAGTAATTTAAATAAAAAAACAATTATAGTAATGCATACTATTACAGTTCCTAGCTGTAGCCACTAAATGAAAGTTTTAAACAGATCAAGGAGCAGACTTCAGAATGCTTTTAACAGACAAAAATGCACAGAAAAGTTCAGATAGAGCACTCACAAACAGAAAATACAACTCTCAGTATGAAAAAGCAGTTTACAGTTAAGTAATTTTAAAACAGTTTAAAACAGTACATAAATGCAGTGAAACAATAAAAAAGCTTTATAGCAGTGCAAAAATATAGTAGATCAACTGTATAGCACAATTATAAGCATTTCAGAAGTGCAATTCAGTGAAATAAGTGTAAGAAATAACTTAGCCTGCTCTTGGAATCTTAAGGAATTTCCACTTATGTTATGCAATCCAGAGCCTGACAATACAAGCAGAACCTTTATAAGACACAGGGTTTATATAGCAGTAAGAATGGAAGAGTTGCAAGATCAGATTACTACTCAGCCCCTGCTATTACCCAATCACTTGTACTACAAAAGGTCAGGAGGCCTTGTTAGTCTCAATAATAATGAAGACAATCAGCAGAAAATGGCTGCAAGAAACACAAACAAAACTTCGAGCCTACACAACAGGCCTCTATCAAGATTATGCCACCTGAGCAGAACACAGAAACCTCACTTTAAAAGCATAGAAAGAACACCCACAAAGAGAAAATCGAAGTCTCAGTATGAAAAAACAGTTTGCAATTTAGTCATTTAAATAAAAAAGAACAATTATAGTAATGCACACTATTACAGTTCCCAGCTGTAGCCACTAAATGAAAGTTTTAAACAGATCAAGGAGCAAACTCAAAAATGTTTTTAACAGACAAAAATCCACAGAAAAGTTCGGATAGAGCACTCACAAACAGAAAATACAATTCTCAGCATGAAAAAGCAGTTTACAGTTAAGTAATGTTAAAAAGTTTAAAACAGTACATAAATGCAGTGAAACAATAAAAAAAAAGCTTTATAACAGTGCAAAAATATAGTACATCAACTGTATATGTCACTGTAAATGTACATAATATCTTACTACTATGCAATTGTGTATATTGACGTTGTGCTGTTAAAAAAGTGAGTACTCAGTTTATTTAACCAGCACTGTCTTTGCTGACGTATTGTGCATGATAGCACTATCTAATGTGGATTATGGCTTGCATCTCACAACCCATTCCTGGTCTTTTAGGTAATATGTACGAGACAGTTATGTCTCAAAAGAATAAAACAATGTTGTCTATTGATGGGTATTTGTATAACCTGGAGAAAGTAGTAAAACGTAGACAGTACTGGTGCTGTGGATTTAAGTCATTGTTCAAATGCAGGGGTAGAGCAGTAACAGAAAAGGAAGTGGATGGTGAGGTATCATTGAAATCTGTAGGACATGATCACACTTCAGATGTTACTGAAATTGAAAGGTATAGAGCATGTCATGCACTGAAAGAAATCGCTTGGGTGTCCAGGAGTACACCTGCTTTGTTGGTAGCTGATGTTGTAGCCTTAACTTCTGCAGAGACAACAGTAAGTTTGCTGTCAAGACAGTCAATGATGCAACAAGTAAACTGTGTTAGGAAACTAAAGCTATTAAAACACAAGTCTGTAGGCAGTACTTTAAGTATGGTACACAGTTGTCACTTAAAGAAGGCCACTTTATACAAAAGAGAATGGTAGACTTGCAGAATAATGTGCATGTTATTGTATTTAGCACTAAGGACAACTTACAGCATTTATGTGAAAGTACTGTATGGTTTATGGATGCATTTTTCTGACCAAGGGACAACTCTGCAGGCAATTATACTCTACACATGCTTTAATATCCTGTGGTGGAAAATGTAAAAGTGTGCCGTTAGTGTACTGCTTGATGTCCAGGAAGTCGTTCAAGGCGTACAACTATTTATGGGAGTGCTTATTCTCTTCGCTAGATTTACTAAAGTATGAGCCAACAGTACAGTTTATTATGACAGACTTTGAGCCAGCATCCATCAAGAGTGTGAAGCATAACTTTGCTGATGTAACTGGTAAAGGTTGATTGTTCCACTTTGCCCAGAGTGTATGGTGCAAAGTGCAAGCACCAGGTTTAGCATCGCATTATGGACACTCTTCTACTTTTCAACTAGAAGTTAAAAAGTTGAGTGCACTATGTTTTTTGTCTGAAAATGAAGTTCTTCCTGCTTTTAACACACTGTCTGAGACATTCTATGTGGAAGGTAAAGAACTGTTGACATACTTCTCAGAAACGTACGTTGTAGGTCGACCGAGAAAGCATTACACAAGAAATGCAGGTCCTAGTAGATTTCCTCCTATGTTTCCAATCTCATTTTGGAACATGTCAACATGTCAACATTAAATGAGTCAGGTTTCCCTCGCACACAGAACTATGTAGAAGAATGGCACAGGCAATTGAGGTGTTTATTGGACAAACACATATGCAATATTCCTGCTGTTCTAGGTGTGTTACTACAAGAGCAAAACAGAGTGAATGAGGTGAGGATGCAGTTAAAGGGTATCTTCCATCTCCTAAGAAGCGGAAAACTATAGAGAGGTATTCCCGTATGCAAGCAGTGTTTGAAAATAGGGCAGAGTATTCATGTATTGAGTTTGTAACTGCTGAAGCGATGCTATTAAAAGTGTAGTTTGCTTTAGTTACACATACTTGCATGATGTGTTGTATCTATTTAGGATAGTTTTCTGTGTTACTAATACTTTGTGTTTGACACTTTATGGCAATATTAGCTTCATTCACTAATGCAGACAAGTGATACTTTAAATAGTGACAGTGCAATAGGGTTAAAATGTGTGTACGTTATGACATAGCTTAATTTTCCATTTATATCATACAAGTGAAAAGGAAGGCAAATGCTGAATTAAGCATTCCAAAAGTTTAGTTCAAGTATTATGATTTCCCTTTGTGATTGGTAGCAGAGTAACTAGTTACCAAGCAGTCGCAGTTAGAGTTTCATGAATAAATAATTAGACTGAGGCTCAGGTTGTGAAGTGGGCCAACTATAGCAGTCCGACATTTTCAGTTTTGTGCTTTTAGTGTTCGACTGTATCAGCATTTGACATTTAGGGGTCAGGCATTATGTTTTCGATGATATTATCATTCGATAACGTAATATAGGCCCGATCTAACAGTTTATACTCTCACTTTTTTGCAGATTATTTTTATGGCAGCATTTTTACATATAGTGCAATCACCTGGAGAGTATAGTCTTTCTGTTGTCTGCTTTGCCACAGTCAACCCAAAGAAGTGTTATCAGATGGGCAAAGACAATGATGGAAGTCAGTATTGTCTCCATCATTTTGAAGTTCCATGACCACTAACAAGGTCCTTTTCTACAAGAATATGTGAAGTACTCAGCAAATTCGGGTTTCACAATGTGAATTAAGACTCTTAAACAATATATGCTCAAAAATATGTTGGACAAAATCCATTATGATATTGTTTCACACAATCAGAAGCTGTTATATTTGATCTTCTGTGTGTGTTTATATATATGCACTATGTTCAGTATAACACTTGTCATTACACAATAAATCAACATGGTCTGTGGTAATGCAGGTGATGTACTAAGAATGGCTGTGTCCATGAATGGTGCATAGATGAGCACAGTACAGAGGGGTACACTAAGGGCACTGGTACTAGGGCAGAATCGCTGTGTAGCGTGAGAGTG